>NC_054535.1:71897717-71930217 GCF_017654505.1 Polyodon spathula
CCAGAAACATTTTATTTTTATTTTATAGCCATAATATCCCATGGCAGGGCAGAAGCCCTGCTGCTGTAAATAGTGTGTGTGTGTAGGAATGTAAGGTTGGCAGAGATGGGGTTAAATCTGCCCCTGCCAGCAATTACAGGTGTGTCCATTCCTCAAACGTAACTGATGCTGATTTGGGAGTGGCCACATGTATACAAGGAAGGAGAAATCATTTGTCTGCCACAAGCCTATAAAATGCATTTTGTACTGTTTATATACTGAGGCGATCTGAAGAGGATAGTAGAGCTGTCATGCCACCATTTTTAAAAGGTTACTCTGCTGCTTGATTATTTCATTTGGATAACACTCTGGATATTAAAGTTGATGATTCCTGCTGGAATTTTATTTTACAAACTCACTGGGCTGAATTAACCCTATATTCCTACATCTTTTTAAGGATGCTTTTACGTCTTTCATTAAAACCTCTGTGCATTACATGCTCGAGATGTAATGGGGAAAAAGGGATACAAATGTGCAGGGAAGACTAATAAAGACATACAGTCTTCGAATGACAATCATGGCTCTAGAACAATGGACTATAGAATAATCTTTCTACAAGCTCAGTTTACGATGTCTAATGCACAATTTACCATGTTAAACCTAAGATAATGCATACTATTTTGTCACACACTTCATTTACTTTTTAGGAAAGGGTGTTCTGTCCATTTTAACATTATTTACATAGGGAGGGAAAAGTAATTTAACTAAACTTAGGTACCTGGTTAAGGGATTGATTGATTGACTGATAAAGAAACTTTTTTGTGACAATGAAAGCATTGATACGTGTGACACCAAAACTATTTGCATAACCACACCTCAATTAAAATACAATGACGCCTACTTGCATCATACAGACAAGTTTGTTGTAAACCCCCTTAAAGCAGGATGCATCTTACATTGTATCATAGTGTATAACAAAGGTGCAGGAACAGCATTCCTGTCCTTTTTTGTGTGTGTTTGTAAACATGTCCAGTGTATGACACTACCTTGCAAAATAAAAGCCATGGCGATCAATAAAAATGGATATATCTAAAAAGTACAATGTTTCTGTACTTCTATTGTATACAGTATAAAAACTAATAATAGCTAATCCAGTTTCCCAAATCTTAATCCAAGTTATAGTGAGCCTAATGTTAGTGTGTAGTCCTCTTTGTAAGTTGCCATATTGCTGATCTTGTTGTTATTTATTTACCTCTTTTTTGGCCACATACAAATTCTTTCAGACACAATTATTGAACATTATAATTTGATATCCAGCAACATGCAGGTGCCTCCCTGTGGATTATTGAAGAGTTTTCTTTAAAATTATTAAAATTTATTTATTTTTTTTTTTTTTTTTTTTTTTTAAGTTGTTTGAGTTGGCATTTATCGCTTCTCTGAGCCTGTATTAAGTATAATGCTATGTGGCTGGTAAAATGCAGATAAAGTATCCTTTTGGAACTTCCATTTTATTTATTTCCTTTTCATAAAATGGACATTTAACAAATGTATCTTAAAATAACAGAGAACAGAACAGAAGTTTTCATACTCAGCTTCCACATTGTTCTTGTGAATGGTGGCGTGTAAAATGCAATTAGAAGTGTTTCCTCTACAAATTATTCTAAATTAATTACAAATACAAAACAGAAAATAATTGATTGCACAAGTATTTACCCGCTTGAGTCAATATTTGGTAGAGGTACCTTTGGCAGCAATTACAGTCATGAGTCTATCTGGATAAGTCTCTACCAGCTTTGCACATCTGGACACTACAATTTTTGCCCATTCTTATTTGCAAAATTGCTCAAGTTTCATCAAGTTGGATGGGGGCCTTTGGTGAACAGCAATTTTCAACTCTTTACACATATTTTCAATTGGATTGAGGTCCGGGCTTTGACTGGGCCACTCCAAGACATTGACCTTTTTGTTTTTAAGCCACTCCAGTGTGGTTTTAGCTGTATGTTTGGTGTCATTGTCCTGCTGGAAGAATCTTCCCAGGTCTCTTGCAGACTTCAGCAGGTTTTCCTCCAGGATTTCTCTGTACTTTGCTGCATCCATTTTGCCCTCTATCTTCATGAGCTTTCCAGGCCCTGACACAGAGAAGCATCCCCACAGCATGATGCTGCCACCACCATGCTTCACGGTAGAGATGGTGTTCTTAGGATGATGTGCGGTGTTAGGCTGGCGCCAAACATAGCGCTTAGCATTGAGGCCAAAAAGCTCTATTTTGGTCTCATCAGACCATAGAATCTTCTTCCACTTGGTCTCAAAGTCTCCCATATGCCTTCTGGCAAACTAACCGAGATTTGAACTCCTTTAGAGTTGCCATAGGTGGCCTCCCTGACTAGTGCCCTTCTCGCCCGGATACTTAGTTTTTGAGGACAGCCTGTTCTAGACAAATTCACAGTTGTGCCATATTCTCTTCATTTCTTAACAATGGACTTTACTGTTCTCTGGGGGGATATTCACTGCCTTGGAAATGTTCTTATATCCTACCCCTGATTGGTGCTTTTGAAGAACCTTATTCCAGATTTGTTTTTAATGTTCCTTCATCTTCATGATGTAGTTTTTGTTAGGAAATGTACTAACCAACTGTGGAACCTCCCAGAGACAGGTGTATTTAACCTGAAATCATGTGAAACATCTTAATTGCACACAGGTGGACTCCATTCAACTAATTATGTGACTTCTAAAGACAATTGGTTGCAGCAGAGCTTATACAGATGTGTCATAGCAAAGGGGGTGAATACTTATGCAATCAATTATTTTCTGTTTTATATTTGTTATTAATTTAGAACGATTTGTAGATTTTATTTTTCACTTTGACATTATGGACTTTTTGAGCTGATCAGTGGCAAAAACTCCTAATTAAATCCATTTTGATTCCATGTTGTAACACAATAAAATGTGAAAAAGTCCAAGGGGGGTGAATACTTTTGAGAGCCACTGTAAATTGCTAGTCTACAGCAACATTTGCCTTTGTCAGGATTTTGGTCTATTGATAACAAACTACACTTTCTCACACTTTATTTAAAGACTACTTTTATAACAATGTTTCTAAACTTTCTATGAGGTTCGAGAATGTTTTGAAACATGAGAATAAACCCTAAACCCTCATTAAAAACAGCAAAGAAATGTTTCATGAATATCAAACCTTATTTGATGAATGCATATAGAGAACACTACAGTGAAGTGAAGTATATATATATATATATATATATATATATATATATATATATATATATATATATATATATATAGTATATTTTTTTTATTTTTAACAAACTGTTAATGTGAAAGAACCTTCAGTAACTATAAACAACAGAAGCTAACACTGTAGGCGGTCGTGTGACATTCCATTGAAATTTAGCATGTCCAACCAATATTGCATGTAACAACGTTGTGAATGAGAATTGAGGCTGCCCCCCAAGGGGTATGTTTTGCTGTATCTGTGAAAGTGGAAAAAATAATAAAGCAAAGTAGACAATAATTGGAGAACTACACAAAACCCCACCAGGCTCATTGTAAACACAAAACTTGTATTTTAGTATGTTTATGGATACAACCAAACTTCCAGTTTTCAGATATGATGTACAATTCATAGATGTATTTATTTATTTATAATTAATAAAGTTTAGGTTTATAATTCCTGACTGATATAATTGTATATAGTGTCAGAATACTGGGATTCCCAAGTTGTTTCAACAAACAAAAAAAAGTAGTTTTAAGTTTAAAGATATATATATATATATATATATATATATATATATATATATATATATATATATATATATATATATATATATATTTTTTTTTTTTTTTTTTTTTTTAAATATAATATCAGTTGAAAAATTCTTGACATCAAATACTTTACTTGCCTGGCCTTTCACAGTGAGGTCTGCATATTTTCAACCAAATATGCACAAGCTATCCATTTTATAAGCCTTTAACATCAGAAAAAAAGATGGCAGCATTAAAGAACGCCATCATTTTATTGTCACTTTACACCACATTCAGTGTTAAATATTTGATTTGCAACTTTCTAAAATGAAAACAAGTTTTCTTTAGAAAAGGTCAAACAATCAATTGATCACAAAGCTTTTCTTTGTAGTATTAAAAAAAAAAAATGAGGTCAGAATCATGGAAAATATAGGAAGAAACTTTGTTCATGTCCTATATGCCAGTAATTGCAGAACATACAGTAAAACCATCTCAGAGAACAATGTTTTCCATTATAACCTTAAATCATTTGTTTCACTCAAAAACAGCACCGCAGGAATCATTACCTTGCTTACTCAAGTCCCAGAGAGGTTTTTACAGGCTGGTTTATTTAATGATGACAGTGTTTGATAATGGTCCGTGACATTGATGGCTGCCATCTGATACACCTATGGCTTGAGCCCTCCCTAAAACATATAGTTCTCTTGCAAGGCATCTTTATTCCTGTGGAACTTTCATAGCAGGAATGCTGAGGGGTCATGGCAGGGATATTTTAAATAGCCAAACAGTGAAGTGATAGTTTTGATTGACAGTCTGCAAATCATCCTTCCAGCTGTTTGAAAAAAGAAGACCTTGGACTCAGAGGTTTAACAAAGCAATACACATATATCCTCATTAAAACAAAAAAAACAAGTACAACATATGGTTTCAATTAACAGCATAAAAAAATATGTTGTTTTAAGTTAAATTACATTTAAAACTTGCGCAGAGAAGTCTATAAATTCAACACAAAGAATGTAAAAAGTTGTTTAAAGCAACACGAAAACTTAGCATAAGCAAAGAATTGTGTGGCCTGCCTTTTCTAAGTTGTGGTTGACCTACAAATTGAACTACTAAAGAGCTCTCAACCAAAAGTCACACTTAAGTTTCTCCCCAAGCCGAAAAACAGTATTAAACCATTAAAGAAAGCAGGTGCTCACAATCATTAAGTTAGAAGGTGCATCCATGCGCTGTCTCGGAGGTCGTGGAAGACATTATGGAATAACATGAATGTAAACAATAGAGTCATGACAACAAGAAATCCAATTGTGTTCAGACCAATAGCTTCCACTGTTTTATATGCTTCATTTGGAATCTTCTCAGCCCTTGAGTGGTAAGCATGTTCCATCGATTAGAATGCTTCTTTTATTAGAAGGCATCTTTGCTTAGAGTTGAGCTAAGTAAACGCATGTTAAAGTCAGCCCAACCTTAGCCTCTGTCTTAAAGGCAGGTGCTTGGAATCATTTTATAGAGACAAAAATCCCAGACAGAACCTATCCGAATCTAAACTTGGGCCAATATTTTATTGTTTGAACACGCTTTTGTCCTGAATTCAGGTTAACCTTTGGTGTTGGAGGCTTTGGTGGTGGTGGTGGCTTTTTTTTCTCTGTAGTTTTTTTCTCAGTGATGGTAAACCCAGGCTCATTTTGTTCACGGGATGAGAACCTGGGCAGGAAATGCGTTGATACATGCTGGGACTTCACCCGGGGACTGGACCCCATTTTGGCCTTGCCCCTTTTGTTCAAGGCCACAAACCATTCCCTTCCAGTCCTGTGGTTTTTGTGTATCACAGAGGCGTACGTGTTGTAGCTGTTTTCTTGAAATCGTTCCCTGAACTTGCAATCATCTGTAAATTTTTCCTAAAAATAAACAACAAAAAATTATCCAATTTTAAAAGGTCGCTCACAAATCTGGAAAAGCTTTCCCAGGCTGTGAGCTCAGTAACAAAAACACAAAAGATGACAGTTTTTGCGAATTGACTGAACAAACACACAGTAGTTTGAGGTGGGCAAGCCGGGGTGAAAGAGCTGGGAAAAGGAAAACATTACATTGTGACATTGACTCCTGCAATTTCAAATGTATTTTCTGTTTTTAATAAAATACCATTGGATGACACACTATAAGCTCCCTTAAGCTTGATTGTTTCTAGTGGATTGAGTACCACTAAGTTAAATAACCTAATGCTTTTTTTTCATGCAGGTCTTAGTTAATTGCCATTGTGTGCCTGAGAATAATTAACTGCCCTGTATCATTTTACAGGAAATTTCTCATCTACAAAGTATTTTGGAATTCCGATGGATGTTTCTAGAATGTTTCTTATATTGTCCCGTAAAGCCAACACAGCTCTGAAGCTCCTAAAGCAGTACAGTGCACTTGAGGTTATTATTGACTAAGTCCATCTTCTACTGCATGACATGAAGCTGTAATGAGTCACATAAAGAAAACAGTTTTTTTCCATGGGTAAGTCTAGATGGTTTGGGAGTGCATGGACATAGTCCATGACTAGAATTGAGTAGTGCTTGATGTATCTGTTTTTGCCAACCAAGTTTGAAATATGCCAGCGGCTGTTTCAGATCGTAGCTGTACAGGATGTGATACTAGGAAGTGACTGCATGCCACACAGTTCCAGTATATCTGGAAATCTAATACCAGTCCCCCCACTGATCTCTATAAGAAAGGATTTTCTTCTAGAGATCAGTGTCTACACCATCTGCCACAATTAATAAAAACTGAATACCCCTAGTATTGTGTGACCCCTGAGTCCACAAGCTAAGAGGCACATCCTCTATTCAAATGTAGCATTACAATTTTATGTGCCACACTATACGTGGTGCAATTGTAATTTGCCCTATATTTGTGAAAATACAATGAAACCGTTCCATACAAAATCTATTAACAAACATTTTTGAGTCTTTAAAGTAACATTCTGAGTTTCTTATTAGTTTTGTATTTTCTTTTTTATAAAAAAAAAAAAAAAAATGGCAAAAAGGGCTATTTTACAAGAATTCAGACCACATACTATGGGGCAGGATACCCCCCCCCCACAAAAAAAAAATCAAAGAAGAGTACTATAGCAAGCGGGAGATCTGCCTTGGAGACTAAATAGGGTTACAAAAAACACAGCATGTGCTAAATATACAATACATACACACATCACTCCACTGAACTTAATCGTTCTGTCAGGCTACTTATGTTTTTGAGACTGCTGTGCTATATATATTTCTTTCTATGGTTAACAGTAAGTTATTTTACTGTACCAAATGTAATTTTAATCTTAACTTCCATTCCATTTTAGCAAAGCCTCACTCCAACTACAATGACGTCCACCTGAGTCTATAGACATGTCCCTTTATTTATTCTAAACATAGCCATTAACAGTTGTCTGAATATGGTAAAAATTACACTTTTGCATAGTGGCACATAAATAAAATGCTCCTTTTTTTTTTTTGCTTTCATTTATTCTGTTCAGTCTGTTTGCTTGGTGGAAACAACATTAAATAGCTGTTTCCTGAGGGCATGAAAATCCTTCCTCAAATAGGGAACAAAGTCTTTAAATGATATTTTAAGTAGGGCTTCCCTGAACAGTGTTGCTTATCTTTTTGAGTGAAGTCAGAGTTTACATGTCCTTAAATGTTAGCACTGTTTGTCAACACAACAAGGGCTAAATTGTGCAAACAGTCTACAATACTTGCTCATAATCTACCCTTAGGCCTTATTATTTGAATCTTTACTTTAGAATTGTTTGAGGAAGGCTACAGCCTACTAAACATTAAGGAGATACAGTAGGAGTTATACACCCCGCACACACCACTGCTACCACCACACACAAACACACATATTCCCTGGTAATTACTACAGTAAGTGCAAAATCTAGAAGGTTTAATAATGAAGATTTGCAGTTTAATCTCGAGTTGATCTATAATCTCATTCATAATGATATGGTGGTGTTTTGGTTATTTGATCATTAACTCTTAATTAATAGTTTTAGGTTAATGTGATAGGTACATGTTTAAAGACTTTGACATCTCTAAAGGTAAACCAGGTATTTTGAATTGATTTTTGTTTTACAGCAGAGTTTGTGTTAATGTCAAGCAAGACGGCTGCTAGTAAACTGTTGTAAAAGGTACATACGCACCCTAAATGTGTGATGAAAAAGCAACATAAAGACTGAATTATGGGACAATGGTGAAAAACAAAGCTTGAAAAAAAAGAATTTTGAAACTTAACATAATATTTATTATACACTGCTGCATAATTAGGTCTAACACCTAAACAATTCCAAGCATTAATTACTACATGTGCAAACTATTTATTTCTATGCCATGTTTACTGTGTTGCTGGAGAGCTTTGTGCTATGACCTGCCCCTCCTCCCCAACACACACACACACACACACACACACACACACACACACACACACATTGTGCTGCAACTGATAATTACTGTGCATGCAATGTATGCCTGAAATTAATGAAGTCTAGAAATTGGGCATACGTGGTTTGATTGGGTTACCATCTACAAAGCGGGCAAATGAGAAGCATTGAGAACAGATAAGAGAAGCAAAGCCTTTGTGAAAATAATTGCAGGACTTACTTTTATCTACAGTTCAGCTCAAAGTCATCAGAATGACTTTTCTATCAAAGAGCTGCAGTGATTGACAGGAGCAGGGCTTCCTTTGTACTAGTTGAAACCCATTAGTCCATTAAATAACTTTATCCAGTCAGGAAAGAAAAAAAGACAGATGCTGTTTTTTTGTATTAAATTCACAATTTACAGCAAGAGGGCACTCACATTTGGATTGGATATCACAGGTGTTGCTCCTTAGTTATAACCTTCTAGGCCTATACCCTAAACTATTTTATTCGTTTTTACAAAAAAATATTTTGGTAAAGAGGATACAATTGGTGGCTTTGGTTTATAACAAAAATATGAATGATCTCATTTTCATATGCTTTAAACATACAACGGAATAACAAATAATAAAAAATGCTATATTATAAATAAATGTTTTTATATAGTTTTAAGCACTGTGTGTTATAACAAGAAAATACTATTTAATATAAAGGACACAACAGGGTGAATGAAACAAAGTATTATCATTGAGATTTCTTTAATATATTTCATAGTTGACAGCTGTAAAAAGAAAAAAAAAATGGAAATATTGATTGCTACACTGTAGAATGTCCTGCCAATAACACAATACCTTAAACTAAAAACAAAACACATGCATTCATGAAGCCTCAATTTACAGTAATGGTTATTCAGAATCCTTTCTCTTCTGGAAATATGTCCACAGATTTATGGAATCTGTTGCTTTTTCAATGTGGTGCCCTTGGACAACTGAATTAGGCCTACATTTAAAAATAAGTCAAACGTTCTGCTTTGTTGAACAGTGCAAAAAACCGGAAAATTGTGTAATTACTGTACTTTCTATGCCATTTAGCCATGTTATCAACTATGAACTATGAATACAAACATTTCTATCAGCTTGACTGACCCCTTGTTTTTTTCTCAAGCTCCCAGAAGGGCCAGTAATTGATGATGTGTCTTATTTGATATTTAGTTCTAAAAATGTGCTTGTATTTTTACAAATTAAGACTTAACAGCTTTGCAGGTGGTCCATTAAAGGATTTTTGTAAATAAATTTGGTAGAAACTTACCTGACTAGCTAGTAAATTATCAAGTAGCTAAATTGTTGTTCAACTGTGATGAATAATAATAATAATAATAATAATAATAATAATAATAATAATAATAATAATAATAATAATAATAATAATAATGTTAGTCACTGCTCTTAGCTTTATTGATTTATAGATCATACTGTATAAGTGGGTTGTTTCCTGATATTAGTAGTACATGTGACTAAGAATATTTTCATGAATAAGGATCTATCTTGACATGAGTTCCCTAAAACAACATTCTACTTATGACATCACTATAGCAGTATTTAAAAAGTAGCAAATAACTAAAACTAGTATAATTGTGTGGAGTTGTTCAATGCGGACACAACTGTTACCATTAACATAATTGTTTGTTTATTTTATATAGTTTCTGTAAGGATAGAGGTGCCATAATTAAAATGTAACCATAGGGGAAGTCATACATTATTTCATAAACCAAAAAAAAAAACAATAAATCAGTACACATATGAAACCCCACTAAAAAGAACACGCACTTGAGATTGGTGTTGTATAATGACTTACAATGAGCCATGTTTATACACTACACAAATGAAGTATTTGTATCCTTGCATTTAATATACTGAATTTAGATGTGCAACTCTACTCCTGCTGCTGCTCCAGCAGAATGACTGCCCTATGTGCACTAGATGACTGCTGTCCCCACTGGCCTGTCCTGTATAAATAGTTTTTAATAAATGAATACTAAATACATTTACAGTATAATCCTCTAAGCAGATTTTTTTTTTATTCATCTAACTGAAGTATTCACCAAACATAAGTGCCCGTCCAGTAGCCACATCCAAGTGCAACATTGTATTCTTTCACATGGATTTTAAGCTGTGGAGCAGAATGTTTAACACACTGTTTACCTGTACACAAAGTAGACTCTCTTGTGTGGTGTGTGTTTATACTTTTAAAATGGCCATAATTGTATACAATTGTGCAAACCTACCCCTTAGTTAAACATGTCGATAGCCTTGTAATGCATAAAAGTAAGAACTGGTGCACCAGAAATGTATCTACGTAAAGGAATTATTCAGCTGTACTACTTGCAGCTATGTGTACGGTATTTGCATCAATTACATTTCAAAATCTCACACTAAATACTGTACTACTATTACGGCTTCTGTTAGACTTTTGCTATATCAGGTTATGGTTGCTTTGATTACATGATGTTAAATAAAAGATCTAAATTATGTTCATTTTTTTTTTTGTTTGTTGTTTTTTTGTTTGTTTGTTGTATGTTTCAATCCTAAAATTCTAGGTGATATTCTCTTTAATATTTGGCCTTAGCTGTATATTTAAAGCTCAGTTTTCACTCCTAATTGGTAAATGAAGGATGGTACTGACAACAATTTAAGTATAATTAACCTCTAGATGAAAACCACATTAGTATGTATTGAAAGACAAATATGATTATTCTGACCTGATAAATCATATTGAGAAAGTAACAACAAATGATTCAGTTAAACAATCACTACTGTATCTTAATTCTGTTTATATTTAGATGTCAAATGGATTACACTTCTAGTACACAGAAGCTTAAAAAGACAAGACTAAATTCCAAAGAATCATATTCTGGTTTTAACAGCTATGGAAAACACACCCTTTAATCAGAAAGATTGTAGGTTTTTATTTTCTTGTTTCCTTTCAGACATTTAGATAAGATAAAATCACAATACTTACAATTGAATGAAGCCGTCCCCTTTTATTCATTGCTAAAAATCTGTTTGTAAAAACTCCTCGAATTCCTATAATCCCTTGAGACAACGCAAAGAGCTCCAAAACACCTGCAAAGAGACATTTCGAAATAGCTGTGTATTAGCAGTTAGCATTTGCCCATAATAATTTACAAAACACAGCTGCTTAGTTGCACACACATTGTAGTGGTAGTCCTTCTCATAAAATATACTGTTAATTTTGTTTTAAAAGTCCCTTTCTCACACACAAATATGTTTTGAGTTATTTATTCACTTATACAGAAAAGTGGGTTCTTGCAAGTGTTCAATTTAGAATCATTAAAACAATATAGTTCTAAAGGAGTATCATATATGGAGCTATTGAGCCACTTATGACTTTTTGAACTCAAATAAAATGTGCTCCAATGAAAGTTTTCACAAGTATTCAGTATTAGCAATAAGCAATGCAAAGAAGCTGATTGTTAAAACTACCAATTAAATCAAACTGTACTGTACCAGTTTACAAGTACCAGTAAATAACACAATATGTATAACACATCATAAATACCAATTATTACATAGTAGGCCAATATTTAATTTAGCATTTTTCTTGTAAATCTAATCTTTTGGTTATTGTATAGCCAAATCGTGATGTAGGGACATGTTGGGTCTTAATATACAGCAGTAAGTTAACTGTCTTCTTAACATAACCTTATTTAAATACTATATTTGTTTATACACGCACGCGCGCGCACACACACACACACACACACACACACACACACACACACACACACACACACACACACACACACACACACACATATATCATGTGATGCATTGCATTGGGCCAGAGACAACTATGTATATGCCAATAGCCAACTCTAAACATTCAGATCCCTGGACATGCACCTGTTACCCACATACCTGATATGACTACAACAAGATACAAAGAACACCAGCAAGAAAATCTAACAGACATCGATTTACACAAGATGATCAACACAGATCAGGAAATAACCTTTTCCCCAGAGGACTAGAAGCACAGATGTTAACAGAGCATTAAACCTATAACGATTACATAATGCAGAATGTTAAACCTTATGTCAGCATTAAACAAAGTTGATTTGTGCAACATGTAATAACTGGAAATATCAGTTCACAGATATTTTGCAATTCACAAACGGTAATACATATGATATCACGTTCCTATATATATATATATCTATATATATATATATATATATATATATATATATATATATAAAGCAAAACAGAATAACAAAACAGATAATCGTATATTAAATATCATAAACACTATTACAATGTGATGTTCTATATTATTACACATTCTACATTATTAACAAACGCGATTTTATAATATGACTATGATATTTTGTTAAAAATAAACATAAATTCACCTGTCTGTTTTCTTTCATGTTTATTTCTTATTGTGTATTGTGGTTCATTAAACAGCTGAAAAGCTAAATCTCTGTAAATAAATACATTATTCAATCCAATAACTGCAAACCGTTTAAGGTCAATGATGTTTTATTTTTTCCTGGTCAGTGCACAAACAGCAACATGTTTTTGAACTATAAATTAAACTTACTCAACTGATTGGGCTCATGACTGCCGTTAACTCTCCCATCGGGGTGAATCTGCAGATGAAAACCAATGCCGACCCTACAGTAAAGTCTGCAAGTCCTGCGACCTGAGCTGCTGTCTTCTTCTTTAACCTGACCGCCCAACAGAACCTGTTCAGATTCGGGCACGGCGGCACTGTGGATCAAAGGAGCGAAGCAGAAGAAAATGAATAAAGAAAAGCGCATTCTTCCAAAAAGGTGCACTCTCCCTCCGCTAGGACAGTTCCAGCATGTTGTTGTTGATCCCTTGCTCCATGCACTAATAAGCGTGTCCACACACTTGCAGTTGCAGCTCTGGTAGGCATAACCTCCGCTGCAGTAGCTGGAGTAGTTCTGCTGGCACTGGGATATTTATAACACAAATGATCTCACTGCTAGATGCATGCCTGAGTTCTGAAGGACGCTCTCCCATCCCAAATTTCTCTCCCAAAAAAAGGACCTGCACATAACCGACTCACGTACAAAAGCAAGAAAAGTGGAAACCGGCATTGAGAAAGTGGCATCAGAAAAAAAACGTGCCAGGACGCCATACGCACAGCCTTTTACGCACGAAGGAGCTCATTTTAATAGAAGGGCAAATCCTACAAATAATTTATAACGAACAGAAAATGGAATCCCAAGTGAATATGGGAATGAGTCATTTCGTGTGATCAAAGTATAGATGTTCCTGAAGAGATATTTTTAACAGAATGGTCTCTTAACGACCCACGGTGAGGCGACCCCCCCCCTACAGAGGTTTATATAAACGGTTAGGTGGTATGCATGGATGATTGTGTGTTATCCCTCAGTTTATTGACGGTAGACTGGTTAACAGTGAAGTCTTACACGTGCATATGGGAAATCGTGAGTATGTACAGTAACTTGCATTACAAATGAGAAATACAACACAACAAACGTGGTGTATTTGAACGCAGGTTGCATAAATATGGATCTCAAGTAGTCCTGCGGTTTTATTTTATTTATTTATTTATTTATTTATTTATTTTGTGACTGGACTAAAGCTAACAATTAAAAAGAGGAAACTTTTAAAATAAATATCCATAAAGCATGTATATTCTATATTTCTATTTTCAAAAAGTACATCATATTACAAATATATTGTCGTAGTATAGAGTAAAGAATGTGAAACATATGGCACCTTCATGCTCCGTCAATAAAAAAGCCCTCTGGTGTAATCATTTTACACCAAATACCGGTAACTTAAAATTAGCATAGTCTATTATTACCGGTATACATTTTTTTAATCTATGTAAATACAAACATTTTAATTACAGTATCTAACATCATTATATAGCCAGCTCCTCAATCACACAAGAAACTCAGTAAAAAGGTAATACACACGTTTCTTTAATTAGGATGCCATTGTGAAGTTTTCAGCCTTTTATAAAGCATATAGTCCTAATCTATGATGTGTTCTGGTCTGCAGAAAGTGTTCACCTCAAGTAACCGAAGAATCCCCTTTGAATAATAGAAAAGATTTATGTTTTATATATATATATATATATATATATATATATATATATATATATAGAGAGAGAGAGAGAGAGAGAGAGAGAGAGAGAGAGAGAGAGAGAGAGAGAGAGAGAGAGAGAGAGAATATTCATCTATTGTAAGATCACATTTCAGACAGTACACATGATTGACAGGAATTGTGCATATTGTACATTCGAGAAGCCTAAACACGTACTAGATGCTAAAGAAGTTAAGTAAAAACAATTGACTAACAACATGCTAACATTTTAATCAAAGGTCTAATCGGAACGATTATAAGATGCTGCTATTATGTCATGTTTCTCTGTGGATAGCCTTTTAGTATTGGTTTTGTCATCGTAACTTCCTCGCAAATGAAGTGAACAGCGAGTATTGTGTATTACGAGCTTTTATCTCAAATATCCAACATCTTATTATGTAAATACATAATAAGAAATGTAGCCTACGTATTGAAATAATATTTACATAACTACGGTGTTCTTAATTCCTGAAATAAAAAAAAAAAAAAAAAAATGTCATGGTTAAAAAAAACGCAGCAAACCGTAACGTTCTCGAGCCAAACCGTAACAGACTGGAGGCTAGCCATGATTAATTAATATAATGAGGTGTCACGACATTAAGATAACTGTACCTTGTATTGTTACAATAGTGCCAAAAGAAACTCATACAGAGGCAAGGTTAAAAATACTCCCTAGTGAGATTCGCCACAACCACCAGCCTACTGTACAGTAAGTATCCTCACCATACTATTCTTTATAGGAGCACGGGTACGTTTTACAGAAAAAAAGGAATTAAATAAACCTTTTGTTTTTCAATGAAGATGCCAAATATGATGCTTCGTGGGTAAATGTAGGTTTTGCTTTAGCTAAAGTACATATTTAAATTTTAAGATATTATGGCTAATTTTGCAGTCTGACTTGACCTGAGCATCTCAAACTGAAGTAAAGTAGATGTTAAGAAAAAGTGATTACTGTCTTCATTTCAGTTTAAATTATAATGGCTAATATTTTTGGAAAATGCTGAAACAAAAAGTAAACAGGTGCAGAGTTTTGGCAGCTGGCTTATTGAAAATGGCCTCTGCTCTGTTTTAGAAGTCACAACCATTCCAGAATCCTGGGTTTTTATGATTTGTATTGGAACCATTAGAGTGAAGATCAAGACAAAAGCCTTTCAATAATTCATGTATTGTGATGCCTGTTTTTTGATGATGACAATCTGACAACAAGGCACCTTCTGAGAAACATGTAGCACATCAGTTCCAAAATAAACTAATGCCTCTCTTACAATATATGAGAGCATTTCAAGTTTTAAGTTCCAATTTTGGAAACAAATATACCTCTCTGTCAATAGGTTGAATCTCCCTTCCTCAGCTGTAAAAACACATAGCACATAATGAGAACATCTAAATCAGAAAAACATTAATTAGTATGTGCATCCACAATACAGTACAGTATAATTGTGTACATTTAAAATGCATTATCTGCTGATTAACCCTTTAATTCTGGATACTATTCCACAATCTGGTGTAATGGTATATATCTGAGTTACTAGTTCTGGTCTTAGCTCTGACCTCTATTGTTGAGTGTCAGTTTCACTATAGAACACATTATTAACCTTTTTTATCACCAATTCCAGCTGACAACAGAAACATTTATGTCACAACGAAATTGTTTTATTTTTTAATTTTATTTTAGTAATAAATAAGTTATCATTTGCTACAACTAAAATTAGTTCAATAGACAGCTGTGGCAAAAAGTTTTGCATCACCCTATAGAATTAACACATTTTGCTTCATAAAATCAAATGAAAGCTGCTGAATAATGTTACATTAACATATTGAATTCCATATTGCTTTATAGTTTTCCATATACTGACAAAAATTGAAAAATGTGACATTGTGAAATCTAACATAATAGTACTACTATTATGGCTTCTGGTAGACTTTTGCAATAGAATTGTCAGTCTCCAATATTAGATAGTTTCATTATTCAGAGCATTTTAAATACCTTCCTGAAAGTGGAGACAAAAGTATGGTGAGCAAGCAATCTCAGCAGAAAACAAAAAAGATACAATGTCAAAGATATATATCTGAAAGGACTGTGTTTTAAAATAAGTAGGCTTCCATTTAGATGTACAGTAGTTGATTTTGTTGGTATAGTACTATATTTTCAACAAAAAAAGTATTTTAATTCGGGAACGATATGATTCTGAAAATTATCACTTGCCAAAACAGACGACATGTGGACCGTAATACAGTACATACTTTTAAATCTGGTACATATTGTAGCAGTATGTAAAATTCCCCATTAACAACCCAACTGGAAAATTAAATAAAAATGTTACCCATGCTCAGAACTGCATAAAACATAAAAAGCAATGTAATTTAACAAAATATTAAAACAACAACAACACAGTTTCCAGAATTAAAACAGTATCCAAAGTCAATATTCAAATACAGTGCTCAATAAGGCCCTAATGTCACAGTTCACTTCCAAAAGAAAATGCACAAAAGAAACTAAAAACATACATCACAGTATCTAAAACTGTCTAATGATTAACTGTTTTACATTACAGTAGCTGGTCTCATTCGCTTTGTTTTTGCTGCATTTTTGTCAGGTGAAACTGGAGGAAGGGCTATGCAACTGCACAATAAAGACAGACTGATTTGTGCATGTAAGAAAAAAATGTGGGCTGTGACAGATAATCAAATAAATTGTAACACTGAAGAGATGGGCTTTGTACTGCCGACCCATAGAGGCTTTTGTATCAGACTCTGTGACAGTAGTCAAATCATACCCGTGGGCAAGTGCATTAATTTGTTAAATATATATAATTGGAATTGATTTGTTTCTTATATAAATGATGGTAAAATGCAACTGACATTATCGGTTGAGTGTCATATATCCCATAAATATATATAATATATATATATATATATATATATATATATATATATATATATATATATATATATATATATATATATATATATATATATGCATCACACCTGCCCTGTCCTTGTCTTTAACAATGAAATGAGCAGCAACATCCAATACATTTAATTCATCTAAAATAAAAAGTAAACTTGTAATTGAAAGATCTTCACCATCCAAAATTATTAAATGTAGAAACCAAACTTTGTGGACTACTGGGGCTCCACTTTTTATAAATAAATGATGATTTTAAAAAGCTATAATCTGCTTTCGTAGATGTTTTACTAATTGCTAGATATATTAATACTCATACATACAATGTAAATACAGTGTGAGTAATAATTCTGAACATCATTTTCCCAAGTTCAGTGATCAAAATGAACTATTTTTCACAGGCTCAGGGTTTATGTTAGCATTGCAAGGCACTGTACAGTAGCGAAACCATAATGAGGCACAAATATTTAGAATATTGCTTTACGTTTTGCAAAGAGCTTTACTGGCAAAAAAAGAAAAAAAAATAGAAAAGATAACTTAAATAGCTTTTAAAACTGAAGTGGGGGGTTTTGAATTGTTTTCAGACAGAAATTTAAGTTTGTACAAAACAAACACAAATGTACCATCCAGTGGTTTAGTGCCTATATTCAAGTATACTTTTTTAATAGTCCTGTCAGTATTAAAAACTATCTTGATTTTGAATAAATGTGTCTGTGCCTCCCCCTTTTTTTTGCCATCTTTTGATGGTTTAGCATTAGACAGCAATAACACAGCACACATATAAAGCTACAAAGGTTATTTTTGAAGTAGTTTATAAAACCCTTAAAAGAGTTAAAGGAAGTATTAAATAAGAAGAAGATTATGATGGGGAATTAGTGTCAATAATAATAATAATAATAATAATAATAATAATAATAATAATAATAATAGATTAGTTGTCTTTACAAAAACCTAATTATTTTCAAGAGTTTGTTTTAATGAATGAGGTGTTCCATTTCATTGGGATATCGGTGTGCTGATAATACACGTCAAGCATATTTAAATGGATAGACATTATGGGGGTCAAGCAGGTACTTAAGAAGCTCAAACCTCTCCTCTCTGCCCTATGAAACCACACATGAAAATACTGGTAACAAAATTATGTAAAGCATTCAAAGACTTTAACTTTTATTTAAAAAATGTAATTATTATTATTATTATTATTATTATTATTATTATTATTATTATTATT
The DNA here is from genome assembly GCF_017654505.1 of Polyodon spathula. Classification (NCBI taxonomy): domain Eukaryota; kingdom Metazoa; phylum Chordata; class Actinopteri; order Acipenseriformes; family Polyodontidae; genus Polyodon; species Polyodon spathula. Next base: position 71,916,152 of record NC_054535.1, read on the forward strand.
ATTATTATTATTATTATTAATTACAATAATAATAATAATAATAATAATAATAATAATAATAATAATAATAATAATAATAACCAAAATACATTAGCTAAACTGTAATACAACATTGCTGGTGTATTCTGAGGGGCCCATGCATCCCTTCATCATTAAACGTTCAACAGACTAACATTAAGTTTTCATTTTCAATTAACTGATGATTTCCAGACATCCTCCCCCCCCCCTCCTCATAGATTTATGAAAGCTGGTTTTGGGGTTAAAGGTTATTTGTCAATCCTAGAGCAGTAGGTGGCTATAGTGCTTAAATGTAACATTCCACATGTCAGTCAGGCATTTAATCATCAGGCTGACCTAAACATTTGCTAAACCATAACTGGTAGCTATTAATTGCTGGGAAAGTGCCCTTTGTTTTGCACTATGGTCATAGCCCGTTTGACGACGAACAATGAAACACCTGTTGCTTGGTTATGGAAAGAACCACCTGTCAATGGTAGCACTAACTAGTGACACAAAGCTGTCAATAAGAATCCTTGAGAGACTTCCCTCCTGATGGTAAAAAAGAGCAGACACCTGCCCTGTGATACTGAAGACTGAATGACAGTCGCCTCACTGCTTCCACAAGATATCAATAGGTATTTCCCCAAGAGATTTCACTGGTGAAGGATCTATGGCTAAAACATCTGCTAACAGATGAATGACCGCCCACAGATTCTACCTATGAAAACCATGCACAAAAGAACTTTGCTATGAACACTGTACACCAAATGAAGGTTGCATTTAAGTATTGTCCATAGCTTTGTTCAGTGCAGACTGCATGTGCATTCAACAAGCAGAATTCATTTTTCTTTATAAGCTACTTTTATTTACATTGTAAATCTGGGCTTGTTCTGCGTGCCACAAACAACAAAACATACTCATGGAGGCCATACAGCAGAGATGACCAGGACTCTGTACATTATTTGTCTTAAGGCCGAATTGCTTTATTATGCTATAATAGTTAATTGGCTTTAATTATCATTGTTCTGGGAGTTCTGTAAAAAGGGCTATATAAGTGTTATTTTAGTTATTTTAAAAAACAAAGTATAAAAATTATCTCTGAAGCTAGGAGTCAAAGTCAAAACAATTTACTTAGTGCATTAAAAACTGTGCATAGTGGATTATTAAACGTCTTGAGGGATCCCATTTATTCACAGCAGTCTAGTGTGGAATGGTTTAGTTGAAGTCAGACTGAAAGTACATACAGTAGCTGACTTTCATATTAATATACAGGACCTTACATAAAAGAACATTCAAAGCCTTTATTGTGTAACAGCTATGACTAGACTATGCATCGAGGTGTATATATAGCGTTTTGAGTCGTTAACTCATGTAACCTAATCAAGGGTGGTTATGTTGGGATGCTTCATGTTCTTTAATCTGATAAATCTTGTATTTTTTATGGAGGATGGAAAGTTACTTTATACTAACCTTACATAATTTAGCTGTACTCCTTCTTTGGAATCCAGATACCCCGTTTCATGCTGAATGTAAAACAACACAGAAAAGCATTACTACAAATCAACCACACATCAAATGTTGAGTCGCCGTCTTTTACAGAGAGAAATGCTTGTGATTGCTTATAAAATAAGAAGTCATTTCTGGCAATGATTCTGATTCCAGTACAACAGATACAGCTCAATATTATGTTTATTCAAGGCATTGTTTTAAATGTTTATTTTTAAGGTATGTATTCTCTGCATCTGATAGACATGTTGTTTTAGGACTGTATTATAAGTAGCAATCTATGTCCTTCTATTTTATTATAGGTTGAATAACAGGTGGCAGGGCTTTAAGATGTATAAATCTGCAAGAATTAACTTGTCCAAAACAAACAGTCCACACACTTACTCATAAATGTTAAAAACTGTTCAGTAGCACAGTTAGACTGGTAAATTGGCAGAGAGGCTGAAATTACTAAAGGTTCAGAGATCTTAGTTTTAGGTCAGCTATGAGTTGGCTGCCAGGGTAGATTTTCAGGTTACCATGGTTTTACCTTTTTTGTACCATGCATTTACTAGATTACGTGGTTGCCTATGGTAATTATTTCATTTTGTTTTACTAAGAGTAGAAGAGGCTTGGTGGTCCAGTGGTTAAAGGGGCATGTCAGGTGTCTTCAGGGTCAAGCATCTTACTGGCTGCAATTATTAGAGGAAGCATCTGGTTGGTTAATGACATAAAGAAGGTCTTAAAGGGGTGGAGACAATTTTACTCTCCAGGTGAAATGAAAGTGAAAGGCAATCTGAAAGCAAGGCTTGCAAACAGAGATTTAACCTAGTGTAGTACCAGATATCATGTTTTAAATCGAGACTATAAATCTTTCAAAATTTATCTGAGACCTATATAGTGAATAAACATGCCAGGTGTGAAAAAATTATGTAATTATTTGTCAGCTACAATCATTTGAAGAATTGACTCCAGTGCTCCAGTTTTACTTTTCATGTATTTATTTATTTTTTGTTCGCTTTAAAAAAAAAAAAGTTCCAAATGTTCCATTTGCTTTGCCCTGGTGTATATATGCTTATTGACTATTTTCCTATGTGTGTCTATCTGTTAAACCCAATTTATTTAGTTCAGTATTGAGGCAAGCTAGTAACATAATTAAAGCTCAAACTATGTTTGCCTGCGTTTTCATTATCCAATCTGTGGACAGGTAGATTACTTCATTCTTCAGTGATTTCAATCCCCTTCAATGAACACTGCATTCCTAACTAAAGAAACACACTTCATGAGTTATTGCTATTCATAAAACCCATCTCTGAGCATGTTCCCTGGTGCTGTAAATCTGCATACCCACTGTTTATGCAGTATATAAAGGTTAACTGAGAACACATTGGATAGACATCTCAACAGTGGAAGATTAGTTTGGTGTAGTTTTACATACGATTTCCTACAGTTGTATTTTTACCTCAGGGACAGCTCTAACTAAAGGACTGTGTGGCAGTAAATAAAGGAATGTGTTCTGCCGGACGACACATATCCTGGATGATGGACAAGCCTCTAACTTGATCTCAGTCATGCCAAAGTTTTGCACCGCAAGAGATAACTATGGACGACAACCTTAAGCATTGCTCTGTGACCTGAGCTTGCATTCTCCTGTCCTCTAATGGCAATGGCACATGCCACTGTTCCTGTTAGCTAGACTGGAACAGACCCCTGTTCTGAACAGCAAAGTCTTACTCACTTGGAGTGGCTCTCTCACTGCGAGACTCTTTACTCTTCAAAGCAAGCAAATAACCATTCATTTGAATGTCTTCACACATTTTCAGTGAGTTTTTTTTTTTTTCTAACAAAATAACACTAGCAAAAAACATGAATGAACAATAATGAAACTGCTCCTTCCCTCAAATAGTTTCATTAACCCAATTAAGTTTTCTTTATTTCTTATCTTTTCTGGGCGGGGATCTTGTAATAATTAGTAAATCTGGAGTCTTGTATAACTCCTAATCCGTTTTAGCTTGCAACTTCATATTTTTAGTATTATAAAAACTCTTTGGACAAAATCTAACGGCACCCTTCACTTTGACCTGTGAGCTAAGGTGGCTGCCATATTGGGGGTCACGCGACTTTTTGTTTTCCTAATGATAAATACCCAGCGCTTTGAGATAGTGTCTTCATACTTGCTACACAGATTTATTACTCTAAGTCAAGATCGATCATGTCGTACAATAAAAATGAACCCTTGCTTGCTTGTTATTTTACAAGGCACCTATGATATTTGATTTAGTATTATTAACAGTAGGGTTACCATATGACTCCATGTTCAATGAGACACTTAGGGACAGTTCAGGCTTTTCAACTCACACCACAATGCATTCTGGTATATTTTCACTTGTTTCTTTTCTTCAAGAGAAGTAGGACGACACTTACCAGAATGCAAAAGGGGGACAGTATGCGTAGAATAAATGTAAAATGAATATATATTGGAAATTCCATACATTTGATCTAATGGCATGTTTACCTTTAAACGGTATAACATGGCTATACCACAAACATTTCTAATGTAGTAAAAAGTACAGAAAGCTAAACATGTAAATAAAAGCGTCTGTCAGAGTGAATGGCAGGTTGTCTTTACAGCAGTGTTAATGTGCCCCTGACAACCAGAAAGATTAAAGTTTACTGTACATCAAAATAGTCTGCAGAAACTGTAGTCGGATGTTTGATATATTTAATGTTTTGAGTTGTTAAATAATGTAACCTAATCCAGGGTGGCTATGGTATGATGCTTCGTGTTCATTAATCTGACATATACTTTTTTATGGAAGATGGAAAGATACTTTACATTAACTTCACTTTTACTCCTACTGTGGAATCCAGAGACTCCTGCTTGTTTGCCGTGTCTCATGTTTTATATTTCAAGAGATGACAGACAAGTTTTTTTCACATTGGATATATTTTATTAAAACATTAGGGAACAACCATTTATTTTTATAACATAATCAAGTCCATTCATTCCTCTGAAAGGCAGGAATATACTACCTGGAAATTATGGCTAACCAGGTCCATCCCAAACTGCACTATTGAAGATGGATGGCTTTCCGATGTTCACAGCACAAACTGTTACTATTTATTTAGTAGATGTCTTTATCCAAGGCAACTTACAGAGACTAGGGTGTGTGAACTATGCATCAGCTGCAGAGTCGCTAACAACAACGACTCACTCGAAAGACAGAGCTTTCGAAAGACACAGGTTAAGTGACTTGCTCATGGTCACACAGTGAGTCAGTCAGTGAGTGAGCCGGAATTTGAACCAGGGACCTACTGGTTACAAACCCTTTTCTTTAATCAATGGAGCACACAGCCTCCTATGAGCCTACTAGCCTAAAGAACATGAAGCAGGCTTCTTTCATCTCTCTTGGCTTGCATTTCAGGACCTGTTGGCTGTAATAAGACTTTTGTGAGCCTTGGCTTTTTATAAATTAATAATATTAATAGAGGGATTCTATTAACTTTCTACATTAACAATATCTCTAAGATTGCATTTTATTTATGACATCCTTGTTCTTATAGTGACCATAAAACAAAACGAACAACAGTTGGGATCAAGATAGATGACTGTTTTATAGTTATGTAGCGTTAGCATTGTGTTTCACAAATAATTTTGACATAACGTGTTCAAATTTTCATAACATACGCATGTTGTCACAGAATGTTATGAATACTGTCAAATTGTTATGTCTGTTTTCAGAATACTTATGAAGAATAATGCATATAGTTATAAAGTGTTATGTCAGTTTAATGCAGCTTTAATGAATGTTTTATAAATCCTATATATCAGATTAACATTTTGGCACCAACTTGTAGAATTAAATATGTGTTAGTTTCAAAACTAATATAAGTAATATAGGTTAGATAAGTAATGAATATATCTGACCCACTGCATTAACATTTTCATTCATTGAACAATTTACTTTTTGGAAAAAGATTCAATATAAGCTACAGTAGGTCTCTAACAAATACCGGTGTTCAACCAGTAGCCTCTTCCATAAGAACTGACCACTGAAAAGATCCTCAAATATACATACAGCTCAGGGATAACTGCTATTTATAATTGATATCAACATAATTTTTTCTAGGTGGACTGAATGGTTAAAACAATATCAGAAGACAGGTGTAGAAAATTAAAATAAAATAACATAGAAATAAAACCCCATAGTTATTTTAAATAAACAAGCTTTTATTTTATCATAAACATAAATCTATAGTGAACATGAGGCATATTGGATATGTTATTTGATGCGAAGTTCAATAAACAACAGTGCGTATTGTGAAAGCGAGATGGCGCTGTATGGAATAAAATGCGTTATTTCCACCTGCTTTTAATAAATATTACAATCCGTCCGAATTACACGTTTTGGGAGCATGGTGTCACTGTTCAACTATCTTTGGTATGCCTCTGGGTGGCTGTACCACAGAGCAGACAGTGTTTATAAATCCGAGGAGCAAGCCTTTATCAGTGCATGTCACATTATCATTTACTTTTTACATTCATTTGTTAGGCTTTCTGTGGAACATGTTTCCAATTATATATGCAGTTTTATTATCTGCACGCCCTACAGTGTGTGTGTGTGTGTGTGTGTGTGTGTGTGTGTGTGTGTGTGTGTGTGTGTGTGTGTGTGTGTGTGTATATATATATATATATATATATATGTATATATATATATATATATATGAAAAGTTCCAATCCGACACCTAAAATGCAATAATACAGTACTTTTCGTTTGCCAGAGCGAATGAAATTATTGTGTAAGATAGCGGCATTAATACAATTAACCAATTAAAACACAAGCGTTTGTAAACATAATAAGTGCTTGTTTAAAATAAAGCCATACAACATAACCAATACACATGTCTGTATCGGAATGCTCCAATACTATGATATGACTATACATGAACAATCATGTTGTTGGATGTTTTGCATGTAGGTGTGTTGGTTTGTATTATACTTTATTTGTAAAATTTGGTTTAAAAAATAAATAAATAAATAAATAAAAAATCCAAGTGTCTTGCCACTTAGAAAATGTATTGCATATTTTATTACTTCAGCCGACGTGACTCCTTTAAATGAAACGAGATTAATACGAGGTAAATTAACCGAGAGAGGTTTTGAGAAACTATTGTAGATGAGATCAATTCCAATGTTTAAACCTCATTAAAGCTTGAATACACTGTCAACTAAATGTTTATGGTCTTTATAACTCGGCAATACTTATTTTCGTAAGAATGTTTAATCTCTATCTCTATCTATCTATCTATCTATCTATCTATCTATCTATCTATCTATCTATCTATCTATCTATCTATCTAACCATTCCACGAAACACTTATAAATATTTAAGCTGCCACAAAGCGCTAATTGCAGTAAACTGTTATATTGCTCAGAAACATTTGGGAATGTAAATGTTAATTTGTTTGATGTTTAACAAGATGTCGTTTTTAATGAACGATGTATTCATCAGTAGCATGTTCTTTGATCAAAATGTAATTTCTGGTTAATTAAAATTACACGTTGTTTTCTGCCTGGATGAAGAAAGCGCTGGTAGCTTGTTCGAAGTACAGAATTTTTGCAGTACAGTGTAAAAATGATTTTTTTTTTTTTTTTTTTTTTTTATGTCAGACGATAAAGAAGAACTTACCACAGCATGCCTTGTCCATTGCAGAAGTAGCCTACAAAGAGAGAAGGCTTCCAGTTGTTACGTTGATTTAAGTACAACGTTATATTCACAGGCTATAATTAAGGCTGCAATTGGATATAAATAATAACAATAATAATAAAAATGAACCTGCATGCAAGTAGACTACTATTCGTGCAATCGTGAGCTATACAATTTGGAAAGCATACATACTTTTTTACTTAAGTTATTATTATTATTATTATTATTATTATTATTATTATTATTATTATTATTATTATTATTATTATTTGTTGTTGTTGTTTGTTGTTGTTGTTGTTGTTATTGTTTATTTCATTATTTAAAATATTTCAAATTGCTGGCCAGTAGTAAAACTATATACCTGCTATTTTAAAAATAAACCCTTCGGACTAAGGTATAATGTTGCTTTATTTTAGTAGATTTACGCTATTATATTCGATTTAGTCTTGATTTTACTCGATTTAATTAAGAAATATATTGGGCTGCAGAAATAACTATTGTATTAAATATGTATAGACATATGCTTTTCTTTAAAACACTGTATCGGTAGCAGATATATACATCATAGTAAATCGTGCGTATAATAATAATAATAATAATAATAATAATAATAATAATAATAATAATAATAATAATAATAATAATAATTATTATTATTATTATTATTATTATTATTATTATTATTATTATTTATTTATTTATTTATTTATTTATTTATTTTAGAACAATTCTATGAGTGGGGTTTCGCGTTTTATTTATATATATATAACTGAAATGTTGCTACAACATGTACACTGCTCAGTATACAATGAGCAAACAACAGACACGCTAGCAAGATCTATTCGCTGAGGCTTAATTTTTTGTTCCTACCTTTGAAATAGATACCTGCAGTAGTCTTGTGGTCAGCCGCGGCTTAATCAGATAATAGACCCTTACAATTACACTTTATGAATATAGCAATGCTTTCAATGACAAATAAATGCTGATTACTGACATGTTTTATTTATTTAGCTAAGACCAGTAGCTGTTGCCCTCCTAGTTTTCAGCAATGTAATTTACCACGTATTAATTTGTATTGTTAAAGGACTGCATTATTAAATGTGTGTAGAATTAAGAAAATAGTCACAAGTGTTTTTTTTTATTTATTTTTTTTTTATGTAAAATGCAGAATTGGACAGTTTTGGTCTTTAGAATATTTGATATGTTTATAATAGTCTGCTACTGTATAACGGGAGAATATAATACATGGATTTAACTGGGGAGCAATATGATGCAACGCACAGATCGGAAATCCACTGTACAATTAATACTGCTATCTAAAAAAGGAACCGATAGCCTCAAAAAAGTTATCACATAAATCATGCATATATTTGCTGTGTGTGGGGGGGGGGGGGGGGGGGGGGGGTATGACTGTGAGCACCATCCACCTTTACTGCTGCTGCAGCAGCATGCATGTTTTGAGATCGTTTTATTTTTATTTACTCAGTAACATTAGTATGCTATTTATTACAGATACAAACAGGTGCTATGCTTATGTTTCTGATTCAAAAAAACCTTACTAGATCAGACTACCAAGATATTTTTAACCACCCTATTTGAAGCCGTATTTGTAACATAAAAAACTTCACACACATTTTAAAATGTGTAATGGCATTTATTTATAACTCCTGTGTATTGTGTTGTAGTTGTGTACTGTTAACCACTAATCTTCATAAGGAGTATGTAAAAAAAAAAAACAGTGCTAATAGAATTAATGTTTTAGATTTTCATTATCCAAATAATGCATATATAGGCATGTAGATTTTCATATATATATTTTTTTTTATTTGTATTGTATGTACATCTTTTTAAATCGTTGATTTGGCTGTACGAATTAAACTATCAAAGTCCTTGTAGAAAAAAAAAATGTCAAGAGTTACACAGAATACATGTTCATCTTTGTGTTATACACTCAGTTTAATGCTACAAAATGTTTAGATAACTGTGCTGACATATAAATCGACTTCAACAAGTGGTGATGAAAATAAAGCTATTTTATTGTCAAAGCGTTCAACATGATTAGATAAACAATCACGTATAATAAATCTCAGCAAAAGGAAGAAACACTGTAACTATTCCTCACTAGCACAAAATATTACACGCTTGTATTCAAACAAAGCAGGTATTTACAATGTACTTTACAGCTTGCATTTGAAATCCATATCTATTCAATATTACATGCACTCTCAAGTATTGTCTTGAATAATGTTTTATTCTAGCAACACCTGTTTGTAAAAACATGAAATACCATTAAATAAAGCAATGGAATGTAACTACATCTTTATTCATTTACTTTATATATAAAATAAAACTTATGTTTACACATACGTTTATGGGTCACCCATACTTCTAAATGATAAGTGCTTCACAAGTTAAGTGGAAATAATTACATTTTTTTTGACAAAATTCATTTGCATACTTTGACACATGACACTTGTAAAAAGTCCTTCAGAAGGTGAAAATGTGTGCGTTCACAATGTCTTTTTCGAAACATATTTTAGTCCCAGTTTCAAGCTGTGGTTAAGCAGACAGTTCTGATAAAGTTAGTTGTGTGAAGTCATGTGCCTAGAAAGGTGATGGCGTTCTCTAAAGGATTCATTGCAGATTGGGCACTTTAGTTTCTCCTCTCGTCGTCTCTTCACCAAAGGTTCCATTGCAAATTCCTTTTTGTGGTGAGACCTCATGTGGTAAACGAGGTCAGAAGTCATTCGAAATGAAGCGTTACATTTCGCACACCAGTTCTGTGCAGGCAGACAAAGGGACGTGAAAGAAGGGGGTAAAAGAGTGAGAGCTGAGGGCATCTGCAGCTGAATAGGTCCAGAGGTCTTTGGCCAAAAAGCTGTGGCGTAAACGAAAGGGCTTTGCTTTGGGATGCCACTTTGAACTGTGCAATTGCTGCTGAGCTCTGAACTTTGCAGCTTGGCAGTTAAATTATCTGCTTGATAGAGTCTGCTGGATGGGATGCTGTCCCCAATGGAAGAGTGGCAGTCCACTGTTGGGAGAAGCTTAGGGGTCATCACAAGGGGTGACAAGTGAGAAAAGGACCTGGTTGGTTGGCTGAAAGCACTTTTTCTCTCAGAGGAACCACAAAGCTGCTGGGGAACAGATGTGAAAGCACTTCCCAGTGAAGAGCCATCTATGCGGGAATGGACTTGTGTTTCAGTCAAAATTTGCCTGATGTTCAGGTGTTTGTTTATTGGGCTACCACTGGGCCGGCCGCTATCCTTGTTTTCTATGTTAGGCCCAAGGTTTTTAGTGCTTTGTTTAAGATCCATTGAGATTTTCTTGACCTCTGTGAAAGCACTCCTTTTGCTTTCTCTGGGTTCTGAACTTGTCGGGGAAAATATCTTCTTGTTTTTTTCCAAATCTATATAGCCTCCCCTGAGTTGCTGCGGCGTGCACACTAAATCTTCTTTTGAAGCGTGCAACCGCTGCAAGTTGGCATTCTTGCTTTCCGCTAGCTCTGAAAATTTTCTCTTGTTGCTGCCTTCACTTGTGATTTCAGCCTCCTGGTCACTCTTTGGAGATGATCTGTGGTTCTCTAGATCCCTGGCTAGGTTATGAAAGTCTGTAGTTGGTTTTCCTTCTTGTGAGTTTGAGTATACTTCTGATCGGCCTAATTTGGGGCTAGATCTCACTAGGTTGTGGTTAAGATGGTCGGTGATTTCCTTCACATTTTCATCTGGAGAGAGAGAGCCCTGTAGTCTCTTGGTACAGCGGAATCTCAGGTGTGCAAGGAAAGGGTACTCAAACTGGAAGCGCTGGTTGCAGTCTTGACAAGAATATGGAGGAGATCCTGAAAAAACACCACAAAAATAACTTAAGACGGAGAGAGCAGCAACATTCGCTGTGCTGTTTACATTTGTAAACAAAACCAGTAAAGGATAAAAAAGTGCCATTGCAAATAATAATAATAAAATGCTTAGGAATTAAGTTGACTTCATAAACTTAAACATAGAATGTAAACTGGCTTTCTTAAAAAAAAAAAAAAAAAACACCAGTTTTGTTTTTTATTATGAATTTAATATGTTTAAGCAGTATCTAAATTTCAAAATGTTTAATCAAATATACAGTAATAAATGTAATGCACGGACAGATTTATCATCTAGATGAAACACATCTAATCTTCAGTTAATTTAACGTATTTACCTACAAAAACAAGACCAAATTGACAGAATTAGAGGGCACGTTTACTTTGCAATATGCTGAACAAACCACTTTACTTGGCTTTGTTACAGGAGCTTAAGCATTTTCATTTGTCAATGAAAACCTGTAAATAAGTAAATTATATTAGAAATCTATACCCCCAATGCTTTGGTGCTGATAATGCCTACCACTAACAGTATCACAGAAACTGAATTATTCATAGCTATTAATTGAGATATATTCTTTGACAGAAACATCATTAAATAACATACATAAAGAACAGCCTCTGAAACAAAGACGCATTATATATGTAAACTCCACACATACCTTTCATTTTTGCTTTGCTGGAACTCAGAAGAAGCAACTCAAGCAAGTCCTTTCCATACCAAACAAGCAGCTCCTCATCCTTTTCAATTCTTCTGAGAGATCTGTAAAACAGCTGTTTATTTTTCACATAGGCTTCCAGATTTTGCTCTTCTTTATCCCTGGAAGACTGGACTAATCTCAGCCACATCAATCCCTCAGAGGTGCTGTTTGCAGCAGAAGTGTCCACCTACACAAGCATCAACAATATGGCATTTAGAGATAGGGCACAAGTTACAGCAGCTTGAGTTATTAATGGATTCAAATACGAATTTTAAAAATTCCTGTCATTTTCATTCCTTCACTTTATTATTATATATATATATATATATAATATATATATATATATAGAGAGAGAGAGAGAGAGAGAGAGAGAGAGAGAGAGAGAGAGAGAGAGAGAGAGAGAGAGAGAGAGAGAGAGAGAGAGAGGTTCTAAAGGTTTTACTAATATATTTATTGTATAAAAATACAAAATATAGAATTGGCTACAGCGACTACAATGCAAAATGACCAATATTTGTTTCTACAGAGTCATTTATGTATTTATGTGTTTTAGGACATACAATTATATGCGATATACAATTTAACATTCACACTATCTGTTATAGCTAGTATGACATCTACAGTAACTACACACATTTATTGATTTTGAAATGATACAAATCTTACCCTGAATATGTAAGGTGCAGTTCGCTTCTCTGTGCATTTCAGAGCAATAAAAGCGATGCTGTCATAGAGAGAAGTGTGGCTCAGAACACACGGTCCAAAGATGGCATTTTCAGGAATGTCGCAGGTTGTATAAACACTGGTAAAAATATCCGTTAAACATTGCTGCATTGCCTTGGCTTCTCCACCCCAGACCATTTTTTGGGAACTGGACTCCTCCATCGTCGGGATGTTAGCTGTTCCAGAACAAAAAAATGCTTTTGTGAGACTCTCTTTTGGTCAAAAGGAAACATTAGGAAACACTATGAGCTCACTTAGCTTGTTCTGAACGGTGTTCTAGTCCAAGTAAATTAAAACCCGCCATAATGTAATTCACAGGACACTTGTGTGAACGCGCTCCACGCGGTAATGTGGATATCAAATGCATTCAAATAAACTGGATTCAGTCTTAGCGGTTCACTGCACATATCGGCATATTGAACGGCTTTGATTTACCACGCTTTTGCAATACCTGTTTGTTTTGTTTTGTTTTGTGTATTAATCAATATCGGTGCCCTTGTAAGTGGACAACATCACTACACTTCATAATAAAATGGCCTCGATGTTGCAACGTTGTCTGTGCTCCATTAACACACCGTAGTTAACAAAAAAAAAAAATGTTGACCATTATAAAATGAAGTTGTTTTTGTACCATTTTACATTAACGCTTGAAGAAAACGTGAATATGTTATCAATTGGCGGCTGAGGACTCGGCTCTGAAATAGAAGAGCATATCGAATGGATTTCAAGTGGACTGTCAATGCCATTGATTTCATGTCATCTAACCTTTAGATCCATTCTACAAGAGGGAACGTATGTCCGCTCATTACCATAATCCAGCAACTTCCCTCCGAGATTTTAATTAAGGCAGCAAGCATAGCATTTTTTATTTTATTTGTTTTACCTCTGCACGCTTATTTACAGATGACGGACAATCCCAGTTGTCTTGTTATACAAGCATGATCTATTTACTTGTTCCAAATGTTAAGTTTATAACAGGTATTTAAACCCTTTTAATATAAAGCAGCACAGCTCTACTGAGAAAGCACAGCGTCTTTAATAGAAAACAATTGTATAGAGGAAATCGGAAGGATGCTGTGTCCACCCTTATCATAAAACAATAAATGGACATTTATTTTTATAGCAGCTTGTGTTCGAATAGTTTAAAATTAGTATTACTAAAACGTGAATGTGTCAATCAACTGAAACATTTGTTTTATGTCTGTCAGTAGTTTGTTTTTGTTTCAATTTTACTGCACATCTGCACACACAGAGTAGGTAGGGTTTTTGTATTATACTTAATTTAATTTAAATGTAATGAATAAATTAATGTATGTATGTATGTATATATGTATGTATGTATGTATGAATGAATGTATTGTTAGTGTAGCCTAATTTTAAGACGATAGATCTGACTGCCCTGGCCCTGGTATCCCAAAAACTGACATCGGTTGGGTAGCCCAGAGAATTTCAGCTTTAAATAGTGTTGACATTATCTAGAGCCATTTGGCCTCATCAGTTGTTACAAATACTATAGCATGACACAAATATAGTAGTAATTTATTAAGAACATGTTCACCTAAGCAAATCTTACAGTTATTTAAAACTTTTTTTATTTAA